>NW_027271087.1:520000-537500 GCF_040938485.1 Diadema antillarum | reverse complement strand
AAGTCCCCATACATTCAGCGTCAACTTCCACCCTGCAGCTTCAAATTCTAAATATGAAGCTGCAACGCATTTCATAAAGAGAAAGACTGACGCTGCATGATCGACATCAAAATATTGCTTGAGAGATAAAATTTTGACGCTGCTCAGAATGAGCGTCAAAAGATTGTTGCAGGACATGCTCCAGCGACAACTTACCATTACTATATTTCATTTTCATTTCATTTCATTTATTTCATTTCCAACAACATTTTCATACACAAAATAACACAACATCAATACAATGTCGTAACAAAGAAAAATACGTGAAGTTAACAATACTACGCATGAAAAAAGCAAGTGAAAATTGAATTAAAACTAAAGTTGCAGGAAATGGCGGAGACATGCTAAAAAGCTAAGCTTGTATTTTGCAGTCTCCTCGTGGACAAAAAGACTAAATAACATCAAGAGGCAATTAGCTAGACATAATATAAACGGTGCACAACACATACAGTCCTATACAAACAAACAAACAAACAGACGGACAAACAAACACAAGCAGTCTCTCTTGTAAAGAGAAAGATGGAGAGAGAAAAACAAAACACAGTGAAGGAAAAAGAGGAAAAGAGGAAATTATTTTGAAAGAAGAAACAGAAAGAAACAAGAGGACAGGAAAAAGGCGAGAAAGGAGAAGAGACGAAGGGTCTATACCAGCACACGCGAGGCACATGGTGCGATGGATCACCGAGTTGTACATGCTATGATAACGCAACTATGATTGCCTAGCTGCCTACCCTATGCTTCTCCGTGATATTCGATAATGCCATCGCTTCAGAGAGGGGATTTTTTTCTTAGGGGGGGGGGGGGGGGGGCAGATTAAATCCCTTTGTTAGATTTGACTTTGACTCTGTATTGATTAGGTCTATGATGATAATAATGTAGGCCTAAAGCCCGCCGCACACCATTACCATACGACTCACGACCTTACGACAGACAGACTTTGGATCCGAAATAAATCACAGTATCCTCAGAATAAACACCGCTTGTTTATTTCAGATCCAAAGTCTGTCAGTCGTAAGGTCCACGTGAGTCGTATAGTGTGCGGCGGGCTTAAGTCTACACACATTATGAGATATTAATTCAGTCCTGCTAGAATGGTGCATCATATCTGCAAAACATGATATAGTCGCGGCATGAATTTTTGGCGAATTGGAGCCGACGGCCTTTTTTGCGGCATGAAATTTTCGCGAACTGCCACTGGCATTCAATGCATTTAGTGTAGACAAAAACTTTCGCGTGCATTTTAATTTCGCGAAACTTGGCGCTCGCGAAATTCGCGAAATTAAAATGCACGCGAAAATTCCTCGTTTTACAGTAGATAAACTGGGAGGATGCCAGCTTTATAGTGCCTTGGCACAAACTGACAGCTACCTGTGCATCCTCGTCTACTGGTGGCCAACAGTAATCCGAAAATATATGTAAACACTAGGCCTATACACCTATTGATCTTTAATTAATCTAGAGAAAATTAATTTCGTTAGAGACTCGAGATGTAGAGGGATCTAGTTATTGCATTAAAGAAGAAATTTATAGGAAATGATATATAAATTGACTGTTTTCCATCATTTAATGTTATTTTGATTACTTTCTGACATAAATCATGCAATAAAGTTGTCTCTGCTTTGAATATAAGAATCTTTATTTTTTTCCAAATTTGAGCATTGGAAAAAGTTCGATGCGGCTACGAAAAGTGCCAAATCTGCGACGTCACCAAATGTGTATGCAACCCAGTGGGATTTACGTATCTATTGGCAAACTGTGTTCATTTTTCAGGAAATTGGTGTGTAATTTGTTGTCAATCTAGAATAAATCGTCGGCCAAAACTATATATTCACGTCGTGAAATTGTTTGTGTTCATTGGAGTCATTTTTACACCCATAAATTTACGGAAAAACAAAGTTTTAAAGGCACAAAACCTATCGTCAGCTCAAGATTCATGATTGCCGTGATCAGCTGTTCCTTCGTGCAGCCACAATTTGCTGTTATTATTGACACAACAAATCGATCATTGTGGGGGAATTGCGTATAGCTGAGGTAATCTTACATACTCATGAAGGATGATGACGAAGTCAAAGAGCTGTAATTGATTGGAAATCACTTTTACACCTATAAATTTACGGAAATACGACGTTTGAAAAGCACAAAACCTACCGTAATCAGCTCAAGATTCGCGATTGCCGTGATCAGGTGTACGCACAACAGTACCAGCAGAATTGGCAGTGAAGAGGTATTCCTTGATGCCGTGATTTTAGCTTGATTCTTCTTCGAAATGGCATGAGGAAGGTTTGTTAGATAAATGTGACCTTCTTTTTCTCTTGTGTGTTGGTTTAAATTCTGATTTCTACCTCAGCTTGCTAAAAAAAACAACAACAACAGTATAACAAAGCGGGAAACTGCAACATTTCCGTGATGAGCAGCAGTCACGATACACGTGTTGCATGCAAGCATGCACCGCTGCTGCAGCGATCCCCATAGTATAACACGTAGGCTGCTTGTAAAGGCCGTGTCACACCAGCCTTGCGTGCGACTTGCAAAGAACAATTTTGACTACCCGGAGGTCCCCTAGATGATCCGCACATGACAGTACCTAGCATGTATCTCAAAAGTAGTCACCCGGAGGTGCGCACGCATATTTTTTTACCCGCAGCCGCGTTTAGGCCCTGTCACACCTTTCCGGGCAAGCTACTCGGGCTTGTTACGTGTAGGAATTTTCTAGCATACCGGACATTCCTGAGGCGGAAAAGGATTTGAGCGAGTCAGCGCATGTGTCTTACTTGCTGGACGCGATATACTTGCGAGTATACTGTGTGACCTTTGTACCAGTCGCGTGGGGGCTGACAACTCAGTGAAGGAATTCCTCTAATGGAATGGCTGATATCCCACAGAATTTCATTATCTTGGCTGCATATGGGACTGCAGAGTACCTGCGTGGGAATTGCCTGGGAAGTACTGCCGCTAAGGGTCTCCTACTGGCGTTCTGCGTGGACCTCTACGGGCATTCCCGCGACTCACCCGGAAAAAGTTTTAGTCATGCTCAAAACTTGGCTGCGGTTAAATCGGCCTTGCGTGAGCACCTCCGGGCAACTACGCGCTAGATACTGTCAGGTGCGGACCAACTGCGGAGAGCTCCGGGGAGTAAATTTGTTTCCCCGCAAGTCAAGCCGCAGAAGTTCCCCCATTCGGTATGACAAGGCATGAATGAAAATTGCAAACATTCTTGTTCGCCCGCTGAAAATCTTCTAGGTGCTGGAAACTACCTCCTCGCCACAAGCCCGCGTAGTGGTGTGACACGGCCTTTAACAAGGGGGTCCTCGGCGCAGTTGACCAATCATGAACACGTATTTCGATCATGTGTCTTGGTAAGCAACAAGGCTGTTTACGCGTCTGGGAGACGATTTGCATAAACTTACGCATGTTTCAGACGAATTTATGAATGAAAGTGAGTAGCATGACATCATGCCATGACCATATTTGGGATAAGCAGAGGTAGAGCTTTCTGGAGGTACCAAATGTGTCAGGGTTCAACGCAGAGTATCTAAGACACGATCGCCAAAAGAACAGTCATTTTCGCCGTAAGCGAAGGCGATTTGGTCTTTAGACGTAAGATTTTGGCCAACTTTTGAGATTGACATCCCACTTTTCTCTTCAAAATTCCTCATTTTGTAGGTTGTATTTCGAAATGTTGTTGATATCAATCAGAAACTAGAAAATTCCCCCTACAACGTGATACCAAAATGTCAATTTGGTCCCTGGGGTAGGTCATTTTTTGACCTTTTTCGGGCTGTAGCGCGAAATCACATTTGCCGACAAATTTCGGGTTTTGCCAGAGCGGGTCTCATTATAGCCGTACGGCAAATCAGCTCATACACATTTGGTGACGTCGCTCAAATCCGATGTTTCTTGTAGCGAACGGAGCTACGTGGTCATGGAAATTGGGTGTTTTTTCAATCTCAAAAAAAGTTTGGGGGTAAAGTTACATCGTCTAAAAGATATCCAGTTTTGTTAACGAGCTTCTTAGCTTTCCGTAGATATCAAACTTGTCATATTTCTAGATTCTCTATAAATTTTTGCTCTAAGATTTTATGCTAGTAGTGTAACTGCGACTTATAGCCCGAGCGCGAATGAAGGAGCGCCCCGGCCGGGGTTAGCGCACGTGAAGCTTTTTCTTAACAACAGTAAATTAGTGTAGCCCTTCAACTGCGAGTCTGAGAAATGGGATAAATCTAAACCGATGGTATCTTTTTCTTCACGGTGAGGTTCTTATCTGACGTTTGGAGAACTTGTGCTTGTTGTTGTTGTTGTTGTTGCTGCTCTTATTATTGTTTTTTTTTGGCATAAGTGACAGCGGCGTATTCATTTTGTATTAGGTCCCTATAGTATAAAACAAAACCCACAAAATAATTTAATGGGCGTGGGTTGGGGAATACAAGATGAGCCTTTTCTAATTTTAGGTGATGGTGTACTCAATTATACGTTATTTCAAGAAACCATGATATGAATGACAGTGACTGACTAATATGATAGGCCACTATGATGAATATGACAAAGAATAATAATCATTCAAAATATCGATCGTGGCTATCCCACACATTTATAGCTTTATTACAGTGTACACCCACACTTGTAACGAACGCGATTTACAAGGAAATTCTGGTTACGACGAAGAAAAATTTTTGGCCCTCACATTATCCGTTCTATGTTCGTTTTTGTGAGCATTTTTTTAACATTATCATTATTATCTATTTTGTTCGGTCATAATATATATATATATATATATATATATATATATATATAATAAATGCATTAAACATCATACACTATACTGAATACGATTATGTAAGATAAGTGTTAATTGTGATTCAGATCTACCGCACAGAATAGATGTATATGTGTTGAGACGGCACATTGTTTTCTTTTCAGCTCACTGCCCTCAGGGATGGCCGAGCAGCGATCCTTCGTATACATCATGCTACAAGTACAGCGGCAACGACGCTAAATCCTGGGAGGAGGCGCTGGCCAGCTGTCAGGGCGAAGGGGGAACTCTTGTCAAACTCAAGACAGCAGAGAAGACCCAAGAGGTGCAACGTTTCCTCGCCGACCAAAACATTACTGTGACCGACAGTTCCTGGATCTGGATGGGGCTCAACGACAGAGACAACGAGGGCCAGTACGTATGGGCTGGTGAGGACGGGACAGATACTGTCTCCAGCGAAAGCAGTCTGTGGGACAAACCGTCGCAGCCCGACAACTACGGCTCGTCGTGGGGACCCGGCGAGGACTGTGTTGAATTTAACGGTATACTCGCAGGGTTCAACGACGATAACTGTGGGGTGACACGGTCTTACATGTGCGAGGCGCCTCGAACGTCCTCTTAAATACAGGAACGGTCGCAGAACACGAAATAATTCCACCTCTGCACAGCCATAGTACAGGATTTTATTTGAGCAAAATTAATTTTGATTGGGGGCATTCAATAGTTCACCTTTCACAATATTAGATATTTCCATAGTTTCGTATATGTACATCTATCATTCCTATCCTTGTAAAAGATGATGTTCTTGTCTGCGATGATCCCACACTGAAGAAATTGCTGAAAAATGGGAAAAAAATTAGAAAACAAAGGAATGCAAATTATATAGATGCCAAATCATCAGGCTTTGTATGAGAACATATGTTATTTCTTGCTTTAGTTTAGAATAAAAAATCTGAACAGGAAGTGGAAGCAAACTCTTTGTCCACCCAACTTGACTGATAATTATTGTGCTTATCTGCAAAATAGGCAACACCAAGACGTTAGACTTTAATATATTTCTTGTAGTGTGTGTGCGTTTTGTGCAGCCTGTTTCCTACAAACAATATAAAATCTATTACACTGACTTTATATGCATTTGAAATGAATATGTATAATTATACGATCACTTAAAGTATATCAATATGTTTATATTTAGCATGTATGATCATGTATGCATAACATACATATATAAGCTTATATTCATGAAGTATATTGTAACAAAATGATAATTATTTTTTTGTGTATGTAAAGTGCATATTATATGGGATTCGTTCTGAAACACTGTTCAGCGAAATTTGTTCATATCAATTCAGTAACACAATGTAATCATGATTTCTTTATGCTGATTTATACATGTAACAAGCTATGCATTCTAAAAGAGTATCTCAACTGTTCCTTTAAGTCAGTCTTCTGTATTGGGATTATTTGGCAATTACTGGCTTTTGTAAAGAATCCGCTAGTGATAAAAAAAAATGGATGATAAGTGCAGCAATTAGTATAGAGTTAGTTCAAAGTTGTGTTACAAAGATTTGACACATTTACATTTGGCATTGTGTGTGTGTGTGTATACAGGTGAGCCATATTACACATTTTAGACAATTAATTTTAATTGATTATTAAACGTGATCAGTTATGGAGCTAAAAATAGTGTTGGTGTACGATTTGAATAATTTCAATCAAAGTCTGAAGACTTTGGCGGGATAGCTTAACTTTGTGTAAAAATAAATAAAGAGTGTAAAAATAAATAAAGAATATAGAAAATTGGGGGATTTGATAACCATGTCTAGAATAATTCCACTTAGGTATTAGTAGCTAGCTTTACTTATTACATCAGGTGTATTGTACATAAATCCCTACGTTGAATCAGAGCAAAGATCACACGGATTCTTTGCCACAATGTCCTGCCAGTGAAAACCTCAGTGATGTGTATAAAAAGTGGATCGGTGCAGCATAGGGCAATATACGGTGTAAGGAGAGGCACTATATATCGAATCTGTCTCAAGCGGGTGTTAGAAAAAATAGAAATACTATCGATAATCTGGTGAAAATAGACACTGATGTACTGAAAGGAATGGCGAATAGAGAATAATATGTGGTAGTTGTGTTTTTAGATTCAACTAAGGCTTTTTATAAGATGTGGAGAAAAGGATTACTTCATAAAATTGAAGCAATTTTCCCAAGGAAGTGTTAAGAGTCCAGTTTTGCTTAATGTTATGTTGAGTGATTCAAAATTGAAGGAAAATTCTGTTAAGTTATCAGTATGCTATTGATATAGCGTTATTGAGTGTGAGTAGAAATTCATGTTATTTGCAGAAGAAATTACAAAGAGCAATTTGATGAAATTATATCAAGGTGTATAGAGACTGGAAGATTGATGTTTCAGCTGATAAATCAGCTGTGATGGTGTTCACCAATAAACAGAATAACAGTGTTTATTTGTATATTGAAGGATATGAAATTAACATGCAGAATATAAGGTTTTAGGAATTTGGTTTGATCATAAGATAAATAAAAAAACACATTGATGTTATCAAAGACAAGGCTGTAAAGCGATTGAATTTGTTATGAGATGTGTTGCCGGTGCACCATGATGCAGTAATGGTCAAATATTATTGACGGTATGATTTTATAAAGGACTGATAAGATTATGATTTAGATTATAGATGTGAATTATACGATGCTTCAAGTGGTAGCACAAAACATAAACTTTATTGCGTTCAATATCAGGCTTTGAGAATAGTTACTGGTGCAGTGCGTAAGACATTCTGTTGCGATACGGATTGTCGCCCCTACACGGATTGTCGCCCCCGGCTCGGGGCGACAATCCTTGACGGGAGTTGGCGTCACGGATTGTCGTCTGGCGACAATCCGTGACGAGGGCTGGCGACAAGGATTGCCGCCTGCCCTCGAAGCACATTTTGCTGGGTAATATCGTTCTGGACATAGTCATTGAAATACTAACACATAACTTATATGGCTACATCCATGCAAACATGCCATGTAAAAAGTCACGGTGAGGTTTCAAGGAAGTGTGTATGTGCGCGCGCACAGGATAATTTAGTGTCCGTTTGTGCGTATGTGTGTGTGTGTGTGTGTGTGTGTGTGTGTGTGTGTGATGGAAGAATGTGTTTATTATGTCAGCTTTTTGCGTATGTGTTTTTTAGCTGCGCGTGGGGAGGGATACCTAGTAAGCTGTTGCTGGCATAAACGTTGATATTGATTTTATCAGCAGCTTTGACTTTGATGAGTTTGTTTGGCGGATTTGTACATTGTATATGAATTCGGAGTGGTGCTTGCGTGCGGGCGGATGCTGCTTTTCTGCATACGGTCCATCATGTCTTATGTATCAACATTGGGAAGTCGTTCCATCAGGAAGGAAGGTGGTATCGGTTCGGGTTCTGCTAGGGTGAGGCGCGCCGTGCAGCTGAGGGTTTATGACGTAACAAAGGCCTCTATAGACCGATTCGGGTTCGCTGAGGGCAGCAGACAATTTGTGGCACTGGACGCAGCCATGAGCTCATTTTGAGGTAGCGTTTATAAGATTTTTCTTCTGGCCAGAAACAGTGTTTTGAAACACTGTTTCTGGCCAGACAGTGATTCTAGCTCGAAAAAAATTCTTATAAACGCTCGCCGTGATTTGAAACAGTGTTTTGAAACACTGTTTGTAAACGCACAAAATAGTGCGTTTACAAACAGTGTTTCTGTAGAATCAGTGTTTCAAAAATCTTATAAACGCAACCGCGATCGCAAACACTGTTTATGTGACGTCACAATGCCTTGCGCGCACCCTGTTTGACCTTTTGCCGAGGAAAAACTGCGCAGAGTGAGTTGCGCAATGGCACAGTCTGAGCGAGAGCCCCAACACGCTCGGAGAAAAAATCTTATAAACGCACTCCTGACGAAAGTGTGATTTGAAACAGTGTTTCAAAACAGTGATTCAAAATAGTGATTCTAGGCCCGCAAAATCTTATAAACGCACCCCCCCCCTCCTCCTCTCCCCCACCCCCGGGAAACATGTTTATCACGCACTTGTAACAAAGGTTCGCGCACTAAGCAAGCGTTCGCGCACTCAGTACGAGACGCCTATTGGCTAAAACGACCATACATCAGTTTTTCATTCCGCGCGCGGAAGGGGGTGGGGGAGTGGGAAGGGGGGGGGGGGGGTCGGCTAAGGGTGCGTTTATAAGATTTTTCTTCTGGCCAGAAACAGTGTTTTGAAACACTGTTTCTGGCCAAACAGTGATTCTAGCTCGAAAAAAAATTCTTATAAACGCTCGCCGTGATTTGAAACAGTGTTTTGAAACACTGTTTGTAAACGCACAAAATAGTGCGTTTACAAACAGTGTTTCTGTAGAATCAGTGTTTCAAAAATCTTATAAACGCAACCGCGATCGCAAACACTGTTTATGTGACGTCACAATGCCTTGCGCGCACCCTGTTTGACCTTTTGCCGAGGAAAAACTGAAAAAAAAACTGAAAAACTGAAAAACTGAAAAACTGAAAAAAAAAGAGTGAGTTGCGCAATGGCACAGTCTGAGCGAGAGCCCCAACACGCTCGGAGAAAAAATTTTATAAACGCTCTCCTGACGAAACTGTGATTTGAAACAGTGTTTCAAAACAGTGATTCAAAACAGTGATTCTAGGCACGCAAAATCTTATGAACGCACCCTAAGACACCGCGTTAATGGCGCTGCCCATGCCAAAAATACACATAGCACGTCACAGAATCGGTCTATATTGGGAAATCGGGTGACTTTAGCACACAGTGCTATAATTACATATGGGTGGAAATCACTGACATCTTTATGGAAGAAAAAGATCAGTGGTGGAAATGAGCTGCATGCTTGGCGGAGGTCTGCGCTCTCAGAGTGCTTTTCTAGTTATTCATAATTTCGATGTTCAATCTCTCAGTCTCTTCAGCCGCCGATCTGTTAACGCGCCAGGCACCTTTGCATGTACGTCTGAGAGTGGTTGTATATATAGCGTTGTCTTTTTCCATGACGATACTGACGATATTCTTTTTTTTTTCTCACAAAAGGGCAGAGATAGTTTGTACAATACAGTTAAAGGGAATGGTTAAACGGAATAATTGACGTTGCATTATTGGTTAAAAGGAAGCACATTACAATTCAATCTAGATAGAACAGAATATCTATCCTTGTAAATAGGGACAAAATATTTGGTTTACTAAGGTGTAAAGAAAGAGTTGTAAATATTAGGAGATCAGAGGGACACATTTCTTGGATGTTATACTTGATGAATAAAAACATGGACTAACTTGATTTTGTTTAATGTATTTCCTGGAGAACATAGCGTATCGATGGGAGTGATACATTACATAAACAAAACAAAACAAAAATTATTGATTTCTTTTTTCATGTTGTATTAGGCCTTTGTTTTGACTTCTAGACATGAAGTATAACAAGTACTTCATAGATTTTTGAAAATTTTAATGAAAACACGCATGTAATATGGATAATCATTAACAGGCGTGAAACCATTTACGCATGCAGCCGCTGTTGTGATGTGGCTTCGTATCATTCGATTACTGATTACAGTACATCGATACTAGTATAATGTACTCTTTTAAATACACCTTGTCTAAAATAACAATAACCAATACAAATTAATGGTAAGGAAACCGTGAAGTATTGTCGATAAATTTCGGGTAAATTTTACTCTCGCTCTCATTTTTTTGTGAATGTTTGTTTCTATTCTGTCCATCTGCTCACATGCAGTTTCATTATCATGTGTCTCCCTATTATGTTTTCTCTCCCTCTCCCTCCGTGTAAGTTTCTCTTCAATGTCTCACGATATTTGAATTCCTCTCTCCCTCATGTCTTTGTGTTATTCTCTCATTGAATGTTGATGAGTATATATATATATATATATATATATATATATATATATATATTTCTCTCTCATTCTTACCGTCTTTTTTTTTTCTCTCTCTCTCTGCAACCTTAAACAGGACGAAAACATTCAGGCCCTGCTAGAGTTCTTTTCTGCCAAGATCACCCGCGTTAGTCGTGGTTCCCAGAAGTGGGGACTCTTCCTTGCAGAGAAGGCGAAATAAGTACCACAGGCCTTTTTACCAAGCCTTTGCCATCGTCAACCTTCTTTGACATTTTTCGCACAGAAAGTGGAAAGGATGTTTACTATTTCCTCAAGAGTTCAAAAACTTTTTTTCCCCTGTACTCAACTAGGGCCCCAACTTCAGAATAACTTTCTTTCTGCACATCATGGACTACGTATATTACGTAAAGCAAGATCACTTAAAGGGACTATGCAATGCAAATGCATGTTGACTTATAATGACTCATAATAACCTGATCATCACTATAACCAAAATATGCGGCACACATTTCATTACAAATCTACTATTTTACTGCAGATTACTTGGATACACCTACATAAAACTTCTCAAACCATGATTCTGTCAATGACATAATCTGTCAATCACTGATAAAGTACCAAATATGAAGTTAACAAAAGACATTAGAATGTACCTTCTCCTATAGACTGAGCATAACTTGTATGTTAACATGTTACTCCACAGTTATGATTAACAAAAGACGTTGCAGGGAGACATGCAGGTCGTGCTCGTTCTAGGGGGATGCATTTGATTGTCTTTAGTTTGTTAATCATTATTCAGTACCAGTGACTGGCAAGTGATGTCACTGATATAGCATTGTATAGGATTTTCGGAAGGTTTCTGTGGACATATCCAAGTAATCTGACCAAAAAAAAAAAGTTTAAAAAAATCATAAACTGACACGTATTGATATATTCTTTTGGCCACGTAAGAACTGGTTTGGTAATGACGTATATGTTATACAGTATGTTTTTAACCACAGAAATAATGAATTATGTTAATTTTACGGATGTATTTATAGATATGAAATCTTCACACATTAATGTATGGTTTACCTCACTACTTTCAGCTGAGAGCTATGTAGAACACTTATATTAAATGCAATATAGCTCTGAAACTGCTTGTAGCTCTTTCCTGCTGTTGCTATAGTTGATAAGAATGTATTACAATGATAGCATTTTATGGTCTTTAATCGTATTTTAGTTGCTATGGAAGTGGTATTATGAAAAGCTTGTGTTAATAACATTACCGATCTCATCTTGAAATATGAGGCCGATGAATGAAAGTTCTAAAAAGAGATTGAAAATCACTTATACATATTCATACAACCTCTTTACATTTCTGCATATAATTAGCATTTGTAAGAGATTGTTGCCCTGATCTGCATGATGGACAAAATAAATCATGTCAAGTACAGAAAATATAATCAAAAATCGGTTGGTGTTCGGCAATTGTACAAATCAGACCTCGTGCTTGAAATATTGCTGTATAAGAGCATCAGGGTATGCGCTAGAATTATAATTACTGTTGTTATTGTTTTGTGCTGATTTCTCCAGTCATACATAATATGGAAGGGTATTATGGCTGGCGACTTAATTCGACATCGTGTTTTTTACCTGTATCATGTGCTTAAAATGGTAGGCACACACATAATCAAAGGCTTTGAATAAGATTTGAAGTATTAAAAGTTTAACAGTATATTTACGTTTTGTTTTATTGCAAAAAAAAATGATCTGCGTTTAAATCTCACTTGAATATGCAAAAGTTACATTGTACTCAATTTTGTTTATATCCAAATGACATATTATTTAATTTTGTCGGAAATGAAATGAAACAGAACTATGCATCCGCAGTATTTTTTTGAAAAAAGGTCACACGCATCGCACACAATGATATATATATATATATATATATATATATATATATATTGTAACGAAATTCGGTGGAACCGATTCGATTTTACTGTTCGATTAGTATTTTTATGATCGATAGTGTCTATAACATAGAAAGGGGCACAATATCGAAACGTTGGACAAACGTTTCAAGGTGGTAGTGCATCATTATGAGTTTAAACATTTATTATTAGATATATGGTTACTTGTTTGTCATGGGCAAGTTTGGATTATTTTAATACCAACTCCGGTTTAGACCGATGATACATGCCGAATTATAGTAACCACGTACAAGAGATACTGCTAAAATGTATAATCGTTGTACGAATTTGATAACCACGCCAACATTGTAAATAATTTGAATGACTTCTGCGGGTATCTTTCGCATCGCTTACGGCCGTGCGGGATTGGCTCCTCATTCCGCGATAGGAGGAGAGGCATATAAAGTGGCCGTTGTGTGACATAGTCCGCAACAAGCAGCCCGTGTATGATACATTTCCAATGTGTTGTTATTGTTCACCTCCATGTATAATAAACTGTACATGTGTTCCTGAATTGCTGACTTCACTGTGTCTTCTTGTGAGTTCTGCCACAATACGACAACTTGGAGAGTGGTGGTACATGTTCCTGAGAAGACCAACTAGCAAGTCATTGGATTTCGGGTATACTGGTAATGTGACTTGTCGCATAGTCCGTACCCAATCCAATTTCCAGCCGTCGCCGTTGGATTTCGGGTATATTGGTAATGTGACTTGTCGCATAGTCCGTGCCCAATCCAAGTTCCAGTCGTCGCCGTTGGATTTCGGGAATAGTGGTAATGTGACTTGTCGCATATGCCATGTGCCCAATCCAAGTTCCAGTCGTCGCCTGAGGAAGTTGGTAACGGTGCGATATAGCACTTTACCCCGTGCCACCAACGATACCTGTGCCACCATAATGATTGTGAAAGGTGTTCCACGTTAGCGTGACTGAATTGGTAGCAACACTTGGTAGCAGAACTTGGTAGCAAGAGTTGGTAGTAAAAGTTGATAACAAATAAGTGTACCAACTTAACATCCTCTACAAGTGACGTTTGGGAGTGGCATACTTTAAGTGATGCTGAACTTGGTATGTGTGCCGCTTGTGTTGGTGAGCTGCTTCTGACACAACATATTACACGGTAGACACAGACTGGTAGTTTTAATGATTTAAAGGGATCGTTGTAAACTGCAACAAAACGAACCCCGCCTACTCGGCCATCCTGACACGGCTCGCGGAGGCATTTGTACAGACAGTCAAATACACTCTCTTAATTCACGACGAGAAGGCGAGTTCGTCACAATATATATATATATATATATATATACACACACAGTGGCGTATCTAGGGAAAACGGCGCCCGCGGCAAGCGCGAAAACTGCGCCCCTAACTTCTGAAAAAGTGTTCAACCCCAACCCCATCCCGGTAGGCCAAGTCCACATGATATGCTTTTTCAAGCACTTAAAAGGGGTCTTTTGAGAGTGATTTAAATGTAATGAATCTTAATAAATTTTGGCGAGCGAGCCGAAAATGTTGGTATTTCAGCTTACAAAACATGGAATTCTTGTCATTTTTTGCTAATCAAATCTTACAATTCCAATCAAGATATAGTGACGGCCTTATAGATAACGATTTACACCAACAAACTGCATGAGGAATTTCAAAAGTACTCTAAATTAGTACGCGCGAGTTAGCCGAAATTTGTATATTTCCACGTCATCATCACGTTTTGTTCTTATCTCTTTTTTCTTTCTTTTTTTATAAATTTTGGCGAGCGAGCGCAGCGAGCGAGCCGAAAATTTTTGTATTTCAGCTTACAAAACATGGAATTCTTGTCATTTTTTGCTTATTAAATCTTACAATTCTAATCAAGATATAGTGACGACCTTATAGATAACGATTTATACCAACAAACTGAGGACTTATAATACTAGTACTCTAAATTAGTACGAGCGAGTGAGCCGAAATTTGCATATTTCCGCGTCATCATTACGTTTTGTTCTTATCTTTTTTGATTTGTTTCTTTTTTTGCGCCCCCCCCCCCCATATGTTCGAAACCGTTGGCGTCCTCTCTTGATCCAATCGGTGATCGCTTCAGAACGAATGAAATTGCAGCCGCTGCTCCGTGTAACATTTTTCCTGCTTAATATAAAATGACATGTGTGAACACAATAGACATTGTCATTTTGTGCGCGTCATCGTCACGTTTTGTTCTTATCTTCTTCTTTTCTTTTCTTTTTTGATAAATTTTGGCGAGCGAGCGCAGCGAGCGAGCCGAAAATTTTTGTATTTCAGCTTACAAAACATTGAATTCTTGTCATTTTTTGCTTATTTAATCTTACAATCCTAATCAAGATAATAGTGACGGCCCTATAGATAACGATTTATACCAACAAACTGTGGACTTGAAAAAAAATACTCTTGAAATTGTACGAGCGAGTGAGCCGAAATTTGCATATTTCCGCGTCATCATTACGTTTTGTTCTTATCTTTTTTGATTTGTTTTTTTTTGCGCCCCCCCCCCCATATGTTCGAAACCGTTGGCGTCCTCTCTTGATCCAATCGGTGATCGCTTCAGAACGAATGAAATTGCAGCCGCTGCTCCGTGTAACATTTTTCCTGCTTAATATAAAATGACATGTGTGAACACAATAGACATTGTCATTTTGTGCGCGTCATCGTCACGTTTTGTTCTTATCTTCTTCTTTTCTTTTCTTTTTTGATAAATTTTGGCGAGCGAGCGCAGCGAGCGAGCCGAAAATTGTTGTATTTCAGCTTACAAAACATTGAATTCTTGTCATTTTTTACTTATTTAATCTTACAATCCTAATCAAGATAATAGTGACGGCCTTATAGATAACGATTTATACCAACAAACTGTGGACTTGAAAAAAATGCTCTTGAAATTGTACGAGCGAGTGAGCCGAAATTTGCATATTTCCTCTTCATCATTACGTTTTGTTCTTATCTTGCTTGATTTGTTTTTGCCCCCTTCCCCCCCCCCCCCCCCGTATGTTCGAAACCGTTGGCGCATTCTTTTGATCCAATTGGCGATCGCTTCAAAACGAAAGAAATTGCAGCCGCTGAGACATTTTGCTTGCTAAATATAAAATGACATGTGTGAACACAATAGACATTGTCATTTTGTCCGCGTCATCATCACGTTTTGTTCTTAGCCTCCTTATTTATATAAATTTTGGCGAGCGAACGCAGCGAGCGAGCCGAAAATTGTTGTATTTCAGCTGACAGAACATGGAATTCTTTTGTGAACACAATAAACATTGTCATTTTGTCCGCGACATCATCATGTTTTGTTTTTATGTTGTTTGATTTGGTTTTCTGCCCCCCCCCCCCCTTTCCGGGCGAGTTTTTTTTTCTTCTTCTTCTTTTTTTCTTTTTTCTTTTTTCTTCTTCGTTTTTTTCTTTTTCTTCTTCTTTTTTTTCGTTTTTTTTTTTGCGCCCCCAAGGAGTGGCGCCCGGGGCGCGTGCCCCCCTTGCCCCCCCCCCCCTAGATACGCCACTGTATATACATTCAGCAAAAAAAGTAAGTTCCCCCCTAGCATTTGTGGATATATCTCAAAAAGTATTCAACCGATTTTCATAATTCAAACGGAAATGGATAAAGAATTTTATTACTCATAACATGAGTGGCAAATCATTGCCACCAGATATCATTATTGGTGTGAAAAATGCATTTTATGTCAAAATGCATGGAAACAAAAGTTGCACTTTAGTGATTTGCAATGACTTTTACACAAATAAACAAACAATCACTCATGATTCTGAACATTTAAGCATGGGTTATTGCATACTTCTCTATCTCTTTCTTTTCATGAGCATATTATAGTGAAGTATTTGATAATTGATATGTCCACCACCCGCAATGACCAGCCGCCATCTCCTCCTCATACTGTTAACTAAAGTTTGTACTTGGCGCTGCTCAATATTGGCCCATGCTCTCTGCAAGATGCGCTGAAATTCTTGCAGTGAAGTGTCATCTTTCAACTTCTTTCTCGCTTTCTACTTAATGATATCCCAAAGATTCTCTACTGGATCACAGTCAGGGGATCTTGCAGGCCACTCCATACGTTCGATGCCATTTCCCTCAGCAAACTGATCTACAACTTGAGGGCATGATGCAAAATGCCCACAGGCACATTAATGTGATCAACCTAAATTGGAATTACAAATCACATGGCTTCTACCAATATTTTCATATTGAGAAGGCCTATTGTTCAAAAAGTATGCATAACATCTGTTTAATAGGGAAGCACATTGTACCTGAAGAAATTCCTGAGAATTACACAATTTAAAAAGATCATTTGATAACTTACATAGGAAATGTAAACAATATGCTTCCTATGGCCTAAAGTGCAACTTTTTTCCCATGCATTTTGACATAAAATGCGATTTTTTACACCAATAATGATATCTGGTGGCAAATGATATGCCATTCATGTTATGAGTAATGAAATTCCCTATCCATTTCCGTTCGAATTATGAACATCCGTAAAATACTTTTTGAGATATATCCAAAAATGTTAGGGGGGAACTTACTTTTTTTGCTGAGTGTATATATGATATATATATATATATATATATATACATTATGTATATATGTATGTATATATATATATATATATATATATATATATATCCCTAGTTGGCACCTTAGGGAGACATATTGGGGGAAGTGTCTTCATTAGGGAGACAACTGGTCATTAAAGGACAAGTTCACCTTCATAAACATAAGGATTGAGAGAATGCAACAATAATAGTAGAACACATCAGTGAAAGTTTGAGGAAAATTGGACAATCGATGCAAAAGTTATGAATTTTTGAAATTTTTGTGTTTGAACCGCTGGATGAGGAGACTACTACAGCTTG